>NC_061798.1:51398591-51446091 GCF_021462225.1 Girardinichthys multiradiatus | reverse complement strand
TTTATTTAAAGAGGGGTTTTTAAACACAGATCAGCCATAACACGCCTTGTGCATTTTGATCCTTTTATTCATGTATTTTAAAAAGGTAAAGTTGATTTTAATGGGATTATAACAAGCTATAAGCTTCTTTTCTTAGCTTCAACAGCATTCGGCGAAGGTAACACGGGACTCGCCGCCATCTTATGAGTCCAAGAATCATTTATCCAGAAAGGTTTGGTTCTTATCCAAAATAACATTTCCTTAAAAATGATTGTCCTAAATAAAGGCAGCTAATTAAACACCACTGAGACTTAGTCATCCAGAGGGTTGGTTTTATTCAGCAAATAATTCTTTAAAATATTTGATTAAAATAATATTTCATAATTATCTGATCTTGTATTGTGAATGGTTGTTTATACCAATTATTGCCTAAGTTAATTCCAAGACTAACTTAACTTCATTTCCAGATTCTTCCAAATAACCCTTGGTTCCCAAACATAAATAACATTGAATGGTAATGTTGCATCATTTTATTGGTCATGATTTTTAACCATCTTTCACTTGTTCATATTATACATATTTTGTCTTTATTCTTTCATTCTGTTTGGTAGTTTGGTTGGATTGCTCTTGTGAAGTAAATAATTTGTCGGTAAAATATGTTTGAATTTGAGCGGACTTACTTTTGCTCATAAATTCTTGTATTTTAAGAAATTGTGTGGATTTATTCTGTGTGTGTGCAGAGTTTTGCTGTTCAATAATGTCAGAGCTTGGTTCATCCCTTTCACTATTGTCCTAATACCACAGCCTTACTGGGCTGGTATTCACAGGACAACCCTTAACAGACCAAATTATTATTTAATAACAGTAATATTCAATATTAAATAATATATTCATTGTAATAATCACAACAGGAAGCTCTGTATTTGGACTTCCCTGTGTCTCCATTCAGCTGAATTTCCTTCAGGAACCACATCCAACAGTCCCAAAGTCAGAATAATGCAGCAAATTTCAGCAGAACACAGACCCAAATATCTGACCCAAAAACACAGTTATTGTTCTACTGATGGATGGAGAATTTATCACTGCAATTAGTGGGTATAATAACTGAGAATTGGGAATGTTGTCCACATTCTGTCTGCAGACGATCCTTTTGGTCTTATTTAATGATTCATTGAAGCCATTTCTTCTGATGATCTTCTCTGATGTTCACTGAAGCTCTCAGATGTTCTCTGTTTTCCAGCGGTTCAGGGTCAGCATGCCTGGGGAGTGGTCTACAATCAGACACAGATCTGTGCTGTGAAAGGATCAACTGTGGGCATCAGCTGCACATACTCATCTCAAAGCAGAGGAGATGATCCTGAAGGTCTACAGACTCTGTGGTTCAGTAAAGGTGGTGAAGGTGGTCCTGTGGATCTGGTGACAGACCCAGACTACAGCGGTCGTGTTCTGTATCTCTGTGATCCGGCGGTCTACACTCTGAGAATCACAGACCTGAGAGAGAGCGACTCGGCTCAGTACAAGTTCAGCTTCAGAACAAAGCAAGGAGGGAGTTCTACTGGTCCACCTGGAGTCACTCTGTCTGTTACAGGTAACATTTTACTGACATACTGTTTAAAAGTTTTAGATACACTTTATTTTCGTGACTAATTACATTGTAGATTCTCACCAAAGGCATCGAAACTGTGAATGAAGACACATTATAAACAAAAAATGTGAAATAACTCTAAACATTTTTATATTTGAGATTCTTCCAAATAGCCTCCCTTTGCTCGGATTCCTGCTTTGCTCTCTTGTTATTCTCTCCATGATCTTCATGAGGTGGTCACCTGAAATGGTTTTCCAAAGAGTCTTGAAAGAACTTCCCAGAGGTTCACTGAGAGAAGGTCAAAGGTTAATATTTCAGTTATCACAGCGAAGGGCGGCTACTTTAAGGAAGCTAAAATATTAAACATATTCAAAAGTTATTTTACAATTTTTCGTTTGCTACATAATTCACTGTTTTGTTTCCTTCAGTGAGAATCTGCATACAATGCAAAAATTCATTAACATAAAGAAAACCGTTAAATGAGAAAGAGGTTCTAAAACTTCTGACCGGTAGTATGTAAATATGAACTGGTTCCTGATGTGACTTAATTAATGTAAGAACAAACGTTAGCTTTATTTTTTGTTTCTTCGTGTCTGCAGCTCTCCAAGTTCAGCTGATGAAATCAGAGTACAAACAGAATTATACCAGAGCAGAGCTGAAATGTCAAAGCAGCTGTCAGCCTGATCATCAGGCCTACATCTGGATCAAGAACGGACATGAACATCTGAGAGAAACATCTTCTTCTGTTTCAGTCTCAGTTTATTCTGCAGACAGATACTCCTGTGCTCTGAAAGGATACGAAGAGTTTCCCTCCATATCAGTCTGTGAGTTCACTCTGCAGTCTTTTAACAAATTACAGCTCCAAGGCTTTGAATTCACTGCCAGGACACCCCTTGACCACATAAAAAGTTACTTAAATCTGACATGTTTTTCTGGAAGGTAAGTTGTCCTCCTGCACAACTCACATCTCTGTCGTTAAAGCTGGTTGCTCCCAGTTGCTCCCAATTGCTTCCATCTGCATTAACGTCAGAATTATGACTTTTTATTTTCAGTGGCCCTAATACTCTTCCATAAGACAACTACTATACAATACAATAATAAGCACAGAGAGACTAATTTAACAAGGAGATAATTATAATACGCAAAAGAAAATCAAACTTGAAAAACACCACAAGACAGCAACAAGCAAAAGCGTCAGCCCCCAAAAACTTTATTAGATTATTAGAAGATAAAATGCTCCTAAGAAATAAAATAGTTTTGATAGATACATTTATCACTTTTCATTCATAGTATTTCTGAACTATGTTCCTCTTTATATTTACCTAGACAAAAATTATTATTTTCTGGTTGGTTACAGATGTTTTTCTGACCGGTACTGTAAGGAAACCCGAGTTTGGCAGGTTGACCTTCTAATAATTAACTAAAAAAATTATTTATGTTCTGTCTTGCAGATGCTCCTCAGCTTCCCTCTGCCTCAGTGAGTCCTTCTGGTGAGATAGTGGAGGGACGTTCAGTGACCCTGACCTGTGGCAGTGATGCTAACCCAGCAGCTGACTACACCTGGTACAAGGAGGATGGGCAGAAAACGAGCAGTAATGAATCACAGCTGATCTTCAGCTCCATCCAGTCCTCTGACTCTGGACGGTTTATCTGTAAAGCTGAAAACCAGCTGGGTTGGAAGTGGTCTGAATACAAACACATTGATGTAAAATGTGAGTGGAACTGATCTTCATTTCTGTTCAATATCCCATCCTGTTGCTGTAGTTCACTGAGCAGCTTAGAGAAGATCCTAGGTGGTTCCCAGATCTGCAGTCAGGAGATTCAGACCATCAGTGATCCTGAAAAGTAGCTCAAAGGTTCACAAATTGGAACCAACATGAACACATTAATGCAGCCTTGGCTCTCCTGTTTGTTTGCTGCTAATTTAATCTGCTTCTGCTGAATTATCTGGAAAAAGTTTCATGATTGTAGAAAGTTTGATTGTTTTTTTCCTTTTTGATTTAATGAACTCATTTCGTAAATGTCAGTCAGTCATTTTCTACCGCTTCTTCCATAATGGGTCGTGGGGAAGCTGGTGCCTCCAGCAGTCTATGGGCGAGAGGCGGGGTACACCCTGGACATGTCACCAGTCCATCGCAGGGCAACATACCAACAACCATGCACACACTGACTCATTCACACACTCAAGGACAATTTGGAGAGACCGATCAACCAAACAGTTGTTGGACCACTTGTTTGCTGAATTTTGGACCATTTGCACGTTGCTGGACGCCACTATGCCTTTCCAACGTCATCAGCCATTTTGTACCGCAGGATAGCCTGTTCCTACAAATCCCAGTGGGCACCGCAGCTGATAAGACGGGGGCGTCGCAGCCCTGAGGCCACCGTCAACCATATAACAGAGGATGAGATGACCCACTATTTGCTTTTCACGCTGGAAATCGGACCAGCAACTGAAGCGCATCGTTCTGGAGAAGAGGTCCCACGTGGATTTCATTCATTCTCCTTGTTGGCCAACGAAAAAGAAAAATTCTTGAAAACGTTTTCTGGAATAAGAAGGCCAGAAATTTCACTTTGCCGATTGAAGACGTGAGTTTAACACGTAACAGAAGAAATATCTCACAGAGGTTTCAAGGAGACGGACAGCCACCTTGTTTTGTTCCAGTCGACTGCTGACGGTCAGATCATATTTTTCCCTTTCGCCAAGGAGGCCAAAGGACGGAGATTGACCGCTTTCTTGGAGTTTAACTGCGGACGCGCAGCAACTCCCCCCACCTCTCTCTCACTTGGCGGCCCAGACGGAAAACTTCAACAAGTAAAACCCATCCTTTATTTTATTTTTATTTCTTTATTACAAATAGCGTGGGCAGGGTAGAGTAGGATCTAGTGTGATTAGAGTCTAATGTGTTCTGAATTATATGTGCATGCCATTGTTTTGAAACTTGCTGTTACTGTCTGAGGCCGCCGTGTCTTGCAAATTGTGTCTTTACTGTCCAAACACCTGAACATTCTTTAGTCAGATTACCACTTTTGCCATAACTGCTGGTTTGATCCCATACACGCCCACTGCTGTTTTGTTTCATTTTGTTTAGTTAGATATTTTACCCTTTTGTGTAGAACTTTGCATATTTGATTAGGTGAAGACCATTGAATCGGAATAGCGGATTGCATCAGGCTGTTGATTTCATAAATGTAATGTAGATAAAGAGAAGGCGTTCTGTGTTTATTTTGTGCAAGAGTGATTTGTCTGTCAAGATAAGGTTAAAGTTCCCCACGTTTCAGCAGAAACGGTTGATTAAACAGTGACATCTCTGGTAATAGTTATCAATTATTACTGAGTATTTAACAGTTGTAATTATCAAAGGCGTTGACCCACAATTACAACACCAGAAGACATCTCTGGTTTCATAAATGAGGATTTTTGGTTAAGAAATTAATTTTCTCAAATTATGATTTTTAATTATAATTATTGATAAATATTAATTAGTCAATAATCATAATCCCAACAGAGTCATGTTTTCGGACAGTGGGAGGAAGCCGGAGTACCCGGAGAGATCCCATGCATGCACAGGGAGAACATGCAAACTCCATGCAGAAAGACCCCGGGGTGGGAGTCAAACCCAGGACTGCTGCCAGACAACAATGCTACCAACTGTGCCACCGTGCAGCCCCATTTCATAAATGTCCTGCATAATAACAGTTCACTAATTTAGTACACATCCAAGATTATAGGCTGGGGCAGGAGATTTGCCAAAAAGATAATGGTTTTCTTCACATAAAATCAGAGATCTTGAATAAAAAACAGATCCTTCTGTGAAGGGTCTGTTTGAGGCCTCTACTCCTTCTCCAGGTCATCTGGCTGATGCTTCCACTCTTTCTTTGGGGGGTCTGGCCAACGCCTCCACTGCTCCATGCTGCCTCCAGGTCCTAGAGCCCGCCTTACACTGTCTGAAACGGCTCCTTACTGCCTAAAGGCACCTGGAACATGAGGCCGGTTGCTCCTCGCAGCCTCATCAAGGGTTTCAACGGGTCACTCCAAAGTTCCAGGATCGCTCTCCAGAGCTTTGTCAAGGTTTCTCAAGGCTTCCGCACCATCACCTCTAAGACGATATTTTTGATATATGATAGATGACTAAAAGCTATTTTTCTTAAACCTATAGATCATCCAACCCTTGTTATAGGGTGTAAAACTTTTACATCTAAGACATTTTGTTTAATAAAAAGAAAATGGAGGAATATGTGGTCTTTGGTTTTGTATATTTCACAGTGTGTACATGTTTTACTATATATATATATATATATATATATATATATATATATATACATAAATATATAAAATATTGCAAACATTCATTACAATCTCATTAATTTGATAATCTAAATGTTCTCCAGATGCTCCTCAGCTTCCCTCTGTCTCAGTGAGTCCTTCTGGTGAGATAGTGGCGGGAAGTTCGGTGACCCTGACCTGCAGCAGTGATGCTAACCCTGCAGCTAACTACACCTGGTACAAGCAGGATGAAGAGTCTCCAAAGGTTTCAGGACAGAACTTCATCATCACTGACGTCAGACCTGAACACAGTGGAAATTATTCCTGTGAAGCTCAGAACACCAGAGGAAGCCAGATCTCCACAGTTCATCTGGTGGTGGTCAGAGGTAATCTTTTAGTTACCTAAATGTTCATGTGTTGTTATTTATTGGTCTATTGGTTCTGATAGATTCATGTTATTTGGCAAAAAAAAAACAAAGTTTCCCAAACCAAAAACCACAAACAGTTTTGGTGAGGGAGCCTGGAGGAGTCCATTCTGTTCAGTGAATCGTTGTCCTGGACATGATGCCACAGGCCATGCTTAGTTTAGGGTTCAGATGGCTTACAACAGCTACCTGGTACCTGGTAATTAGAAATACCTCCTCATAGGCCTGCTAAATCCATAACAAGCAGATTGAATTAAATTACTAAAAACAAAGTTGCATAAGTATAGGTCCTCCGTTCCATAAAGTGGATAAAAAAGAGAATTCGAATCATAAATCCAATGTTTAGTCAGAGCCAGAACATTCAGGGATAATTTTTATTTATTTGTTTATTACATACATAACAGACTATGCAGATGTCAACCAGAACATCTGCCCAATATAAGTTTATTGGAGCATAGAATACACCAAGAGCCTGATCTTCTCAGATCCCAAATAAGCAGCGCCAGATTGCATTTGTTAAGAAAGAAATTACACATGCTTTTAGTGGGTGTGTTGTGGATGATCTACTAAGATTGCATGCTTGATAACAGGTGGTGAAGCACAGATGGAGCCCAAGTGGTGCTCAAGTGCCCCATCTTTTGCCCTGGATATGAAAAGGGCCCTCTCTGCTGGAGTCTAATTTTTTCTTCATTGATCAATATTGATTTTTTTTGTGCCCTGTCCGGCAGAGTAGCACTCAATTGTTGTCTGAGTGCCAAAAAGAAGCCCAACAGATATACTTTATCAACTGGAGCATTACGGCTAACGCTAGATTTTCTGCGTGTTTTTGTGGTGCTTTCTGCCCCTATTTGGTGGTTTCATTCAGCAATGAGGAACTTCTAAACACCAGACAGTCTTCTCTTGGCATTTTCTCACCATCATTCATTGACAAGGCTTTACAGAGATCCTGGCTAGTGGAGCGGCAGCTCTCTATGATCTATACCGCCAGAGACGGTGGAGAGGGAAGAGAGCCGGAGTGCTCGTGAAGCTCCGACAGCAGGGGACTACGCTCACCCCTGCCTTCAATCCACCTGACAAATGTGCCTTGCCTGACCAACAAGATGGAGGAACTGCTTCTCCTCGCCTGTAAAAACTCTGACCTCAGCAAATCTGCTGCCCTCTGCTTTAAAACCCGGCTGAGTGAGAACACCCTGGACTGCACACTTCTGATACAGGGCTTTCAGCTGTTCAGAGCGGACTGAACACAGACATATCTGGGAAAAAGCAAGTAGGCGGAATCTGCTTTTATATAAACAAAGGTTGGTGCAGAGATATCAAAGTGTTGAAGAAGACATGTGGTCCTGACCTGGAGTTATTTCTCATAAACTGTAAACCGTTTTATTCACCGAGGGAGTTCTCCTCGTCTGTACTGGTTGGTGCTTACATACCACCTCAAGGCTCCACTTCAGATGCTGAAAAACAACTGGTTGAGCTGAAAATAGACGTGGAGAAAAAACATCCAGACACTCGCATCATTGTTCTTGGGAACTTTAATATTGCAAACCTCTCCAATGAACTTCCCAAATACAGACAGAACATCAAGTGTCCCACCAGGGTTAAAAACACTCTGGACCACTGCTACACAACTTTAAAGGATGCATATTATGCTGTCACCAGGGCTGCGTTTCTGACCACTCTCTGGTCCACCTCATCCCAACCGACAGGCAGAAATTAAAAGCTTCCAAACCTGTGGTTCAGACTGTTGAGAAGTGGATTGATGAGTCCAAACAGATGTTACAGACATGCTTTGACTGCACAGATGGGACCGTTTTTGATACTTCAGCCACTGATTTAAACCAACTTACAGAGGTGGTGACATCATACATCAGTTTCTGTGAGGACATTGTGTGCAGACCAAGACCTTCTGCACATACAATAACAATAAACGTTGGTTCACTTCTCATCTGAGGCAGCTGCACATGGATAAGGAAGAGGCTCACAGCAGTGGGGACCAGGCCCTGTATAAGCAGGCCAGGAAGAAACTGACCAAGGAGATCAAAGCAGCAAGGAGAAGCTGAAGTGAGAAGCTAAAGAAAAGCTTCTCAAATGGTCATTATGTCCTCCAGCAGCCTAAGACTATAGCAGCATAACTACAGAGATAGTTCAGGATAACCTAAGCCACTTTAACTATAAGCTTTATCAAAAAGGAAGGTTTTAAGCCTAGCCTTAAAAGTAGACAGGGTGTCTGCCTCATGGACTAAAACTGGGAGGTGGTTCCACAGGAGAAGAGCCTGATGACTAAAGGATCTGCCTCCCATTCTACTTCTAGAGACTCTAGGAACCACCAGTAAACCTGCAGTCTGAGAACAAAGTGCTCTGTTAGGAACATATGGACCAATCAGATCTCTGATGTATGATGGAGCTAGATCATTAAGGGCTTTATATGTGAGGAGGAGAATTTTAAATTCTATTCTGGATTTAACAGGGAGCCAATGAAGGGAAGCTAAAGTAGGAGAAATATGATCTCTCTTTTTAATTTTCATCAGAACTCTTGCTGCAGCATTTTGAATCAGCTGAAGGTTTTTAACTGCATTTTGTGGACATCCTGATAGTAAAGAATTACAATAGTCCAGTCTTGAAGTAACAAATGCATGGACTAGTTTTTCAGCGTCACTCCTGGACAGGATATTTCTAATTTGGGCAATGTTCCGGAGGTGAAAGAAGGAAATCCTAGAAACCTGTTTAATATGGCATTTAAATGACATGTCCTAGTCAAAGTTAACACCAAGGTTTTTTACTTTATTATCAGAGGTCAATTTAATGCCATCCAGGTTAAGTGATTGACTAAGCAGTTTCTTTTTTAAAGACTCCGGTCCAAAGACGACAACTTCTGTCTTGTCTGAATTTAGAAGCAGAATATTTAAAGTCATCCAAGTTTTTATGTCTTCAAGACATGCTTGTAGTCTATCTAACTAGTTGGGTTCATCAGGATTTATGGATAAGTAAAGCTGAGTATCATCAGCGTAACAGTGAAAATTTATCCCATGCTGCCTGATAATTTGACCTATTGGAAGCATATATATAGTAAAGAGGATTGGCCCAAGTACTGAACCCTGTGGTACTCCACAATTAACCCTGGAGTTTAAAGATGATTTATCATTTACATGAACAAACTGGAATCTGTCAGACAGATAAGATTTAAACCAGCCTAGTGCTGTTCCCCTGATCCCTACAGCATATTCCAGCCTTTCTAAGAGAATATTATGATCGACTGGATCAAATGCAGCACTGAGATCTAACAGAACCAGAACAGACACAAGTCCATTATCTGAGGCCATAAGAATATCATTAGTGACTATCAGCAGAGCTGTTTCAGTGCTATGATGAGCTCTGAAACCTGACTGAAACTCTTCAAACAGGTCATTGCTGTATAAATGTTCACACATTTGATTAGCAACTATTTTCTCAAGAAGTTTAGATAAGAATGGAAGATTGGATATAGGTCTGTAATTTATTAAATCATCTCGATCAAGCGAAGGTTTCTTAAGTAAAGGTTTAATTACAGCTAACTTAAAAGCCTGTGGTTCTGATCCATTTACTAAAGATAAATTAATCATATCGAAAATGGGGCCGGTAATCAGAGGGAACACTTCCTTAAATAATTTGGTTGGGATTGGGTCTAACATACAAGTTGAAGGTTTAGATGAAGCTAATATTTCTGATAACTCAGGAAGCTCCACAGGATCAGAACAGTCCAAACACAGATCAGGTTCTGCAGTTATTTCCATTGTTGTCTCACTTGCTGAGGATGAAGTAATCATCTTCAGGAGTATGTCAAAGATTTTATTTTTAATAGAATCAATTTTATTTAAGAAGAATCCCATAAAGTCATGGCTGCTAAGAGCTAAGGGAATGGATGGCTCAACAGAGCTATGACTCTGTGTAAGTTTAGCAACTGTACTAAAGAGAAACCTAGGATTATTCTTGTTCTTTCTATTAATGATGAGAAATAAGCTGTTCTAGCTTGGTGAAGTGTCTTTTTATACAACAGTAGGCTATTTTTCCAGATTAAGTAGGAATCCTCTAGGTGTGTAGAGCACCATTTTCTCTCCAATTTTCTAACATTGTGCTTTAAAGTATGCAGCTCTGAATTAAACCAAGGAGCTA
Source organism: Girardinichthys multiradiatus (assembly GCF_021462225.1). Lineage (NCBI taxonomy): Eukaryota > Metazoa > Chordata > Actinopteri > Cyprinodontiformes > Goodeidae > Girardinichthys > Girardinichthys multiradiatus. The sequence continues at coordinate 51,435,689 of NC_061798.1, read as the reverse complement.
GCCTCCTATGAATAATTACCTTCTTTTTCAAGGGGGCTGCATTGTCTAATGCATCACGCAATGATGAAGTAACTGTCATGATGTAGGGTTGTTTGGTTTTTGGTTTCTGTTTTTTTCTTATGTTTTTCACAGTTAAGGTTTTGACTCGTTCTTTTGTTATTTTCGTGTTTATGCTTTTGTTTCATGTCTTTCTAGTTATATTTGTGTTAGTTTGTTTCCTTGGATTTGCGTTCTGTTCAAGCCATGTTTTGCTCCTGTCACGTTGTGTTCTCTGTCAATTAAGTTTATTCGGTTCACCTGTCCAAGTTAATCTGTCTCCTTGCTCCACCTGTACCATGCTCCATTTATACACACCTGTTCAGTTAGTCATCGCGGAAACATCTTTCCCTCTCATGCTCATGTTTAGCTCTCTAACCAAGTCTTGTCTTTTTTTTGATCATGCCATGCCTGTCTTGCCTGCCCGTTTGTTTTGTTCCTCCCTCCTGCTGTGAGTGAGTTTTCGTAATTAAACCTCTTTTTTTTCACTTACCATCACGCTGCCTGCCCGTCTGCATTCTGGGGTCCAATTTCAAGTAAGCCGTGACAGAACCGTGACAGTAACACTATGAACAAGAGAATCAACTTGTGAAGGGGCAGAAACAGAATTATTGCCCTCCACTGTGCTTTTCAGTGGTAGTTAACTGAGTGTTTTCTTGTTCAGGATCAAGAAGATCTCCAGCTGCTGCAGGAACTGCTGCTGTTCTGCTACCCATCATCTGCCTCTCTGTCTGTCTGTGGGTCCGGTGAGCTGCTCTTATCCTTTCATGATCATTAAGCACATTCAGTCATGCTAGATTTTAGAGGCAGACTGAATTTGTTCAGACTTCTGCTCTTCATCAATTGTCCTAAGCAGGAAAAGGAGGAGCTCCAAGGAAACAGCTGATCTCAGAGAAGACAACATGGAGCAGGTGAGGACCCTAAGCTTACTGTCAGAATAAATCCCAAATTTGGTTTGGATTCTTTGTTCTTTAGTGGAGTTAAAAAAAACATTTCTCCCTCACCTCGCTATCTTTGTCCAGCTTCGCTGTGGTCAAATAGATCCAGAGGAGCAGGATGACCTTCTGTATGCCAGCGTCAGCTTCATCATTAACCAGTCAGAAGGTTTCCACTCCAACATCAGAGCAGCTCAGCCACACAGACTCACAGAAGAAACCAACGTTTCTGAGTATGCTGCTGTTAGGTTTCAGAGAGTCAGTTTAACTAGGGTGAGCAGCTCCTCACACTGAAACATCAACATCACCGTCACCCAAACACACTGATCTCCATCATTAATGGGATTTAACTGGTAGGTTTTTATTTCCTGATTTCTCTCAATGCCTCCCTGAACCAGACCCAAGGAAACCGGAGAGAATTTTTCAGTATTGTAACAGAATTTCACAAACACAGAAGGAACCTCTCAGCCCGGCTTTTTAAAGTCTATCTTAATTGTTTTATTTAGACCTTATATTATTTAGAGTTTTATTTGTATGACACATCTTTGGTGACATTTTCAGAGAGATATAAAGAACTTATGAATGTTTGTCTCTCTGACATTATCCTGACATTTATGTGGAGCTGCTTACATGAAAACTACACCAGGTGGCGCTGTTTTTTGTAAAGACTTGGTCTTTAAAATACTTAAAATGTACCATATGTTACAGATTATTCTGTTTTCCCGAAATGTTGTAAAATTTATATTGAACACTTCTAAACCTGTTTGATCTGTTCTTATAGTACAAGTGTGTTCAAATTTTATTTACTTAACTGTGCAAAACTGTATTTAAATTGGACCTTATTGGTCCATATTTCTTGTATTCAGACATAATTATAAGTTGGGACGATATAAATAAAGTGAATTGATCTGAAGTGGGGTGACTAGCATTGCATCAGGTAAAGTGGCACGAGAAGATCATCTCTACGACAACAACTGAAAAAATGGATGAAGGGTTTCGAAAGATTTTGCACTGCGTCTGGATTGGAGACACAAGTGGATGAAAAGGAATGGGTAAGAAGGCAGAGGATTTCTTGGTTTCTTTGCACCTGACTCCTGACGAAGCAAACAAGATCATTATAAGGAGGCTGGATGCTCACTTTGTAGTGTAGATCAAAATCATATTTAAGCAAGCTAAATTTACCCAACAGTATCTAAAGATGGGGAAGACAGTCGATTGCACACTGGACTGCATTGTGTGTCACAACATTATCGAAACAAGACTGTAGCATGAAATGGATTGGGACAGATTTGTTGTTGGTCTGAAAGACAAATGCTTGTCAGAACAGTTACAAATGGACTCTTAGCCTGACAAAATGAGCTTATTAAGAAGCAAAAAAAGCTAAATGCTCATTTTAAAATTATCTATACCAGCTCACAGCTAGAGTGGGTAGTAAACTTTATTTATAAAGCACCTTTCACGGGTCAAAAACCACAAAGTGCTTTACAATAAGTATAAGCATAAAAAACAGATGATAAAAAGATAAAAGAAATTATAAAACAGCAAACCTATAAAAGCACACAGCCTAAATGTAGTTAAAAGGCAATCTGAATAAATAAGACTTCAGCTGCTTCTTAAAAGAATCAACAGAATCAAGACAGCGCGAAGCTTGAACACACAGGGCTCTAAAAGTAAGAACAAACAGTCCATGCCGTTCATGAGGCTCACTGAGGTATCAACGAAGCTCCCACAGACTGAACAGTAGTGATGGGAAAAAGACAGACACATCCCCTCGTCCCTTCCTTTCTTTTTATTAAGGGTGTCTCACAGCAGCGCAGAAACACACACACCAGGTTACGTGCCCACCCTGGATAGCTTGTAAAATGAGGCTGGAGGCAACCAAAAAAGCAAAGGAGGAACAGAGAGGATAATAAATCAGAAAGCACTGGCCGCAGATCCAGCAAAGTACTGTAAATTAATATTTGTTCATAAGGGAGCAGGTAAGACATAAACACTATCGGTGAAAGGTGAAAATGCTAGCATAGCCTATCCAGTACAAGTAGCCTAGTGAGGAGGTTAGTTCCACTTAACACTACAGATAGTGATTTGTGAAAGGAGGCAGGCATGCTTGGAAACATGTACATCATTCAAGAGCATCATAAAATTAACGGCCACAGAAAAGGGGCAACAAATCAGACATCCATACTCTGTTATGTGACAAGCAAATGTCAGTTTGGTGAGACCAGATCAGAAAGAGACAGCAGGTCATAGAAGGTGTTACTGATATTGTAAAAGTTATTACTAAATGTAGGCTTAGTTAAAGAGGAAACCGCGAGACTCTCAAGGCTGACGGAAAATTAAGAGTCCGCCTAACCCAAATAATTGTTGTCTTTCTGAATCTGGCTCGCCTGCACGGCCTTGATGGCTGGCTATCTTCAACTTCTCCTGGAAGTTATGTAAACATGACGCTCTGCTCCTTCCCTTCCCCGAGGACGTCCGTGGACCTGCTCAGAACTGTGTGGTCGGTTGATGAACCTTTCATCGTATCATTAAGGACAATGGCCTTTGTGACAGTGCTTCATGGACTTACAGGGGTTGGACAATGAAACTGAAACACCTGTCATTTTAGTGTGGGAGGTTTCATGGCTAAATTGGACCAGCCTGGTAGCCAGTCTTCATTGATTGCACATTGTACCAGTAAGAGCAGAGTGTGAAGGTTCAATTAGCAGGGTAAGAGCACAGTTTTGCTCAAAATATTGAAATGCACACAACATTATGGGTGACATACCAGAGTTCAAAAGAAGACAAATTGTTGGTGCACGTCTTGCTGGCGCATCTGTGACCAAGACAGCAAGTCTTTGTAATGTATCAAGAGCCACGGTATCCAGGGTAATGTCAGCATACCACCAAGAAGGACGAACCACATCCAACAGGATTAACTGTGGATGCAAGAGGAAACTGTCTGAAAGGGATGTTCGGGTGCTAACCCAGATTGTATCCAAAAAACATAAAACCACGGCTGCCCAAATCACAGTAGAATTAAATGTGCACCTCAACTCTCCTGTTTCCACCAGAACTGTCCGTCAGGAGCTCCACAGGGTCAATATACACGGCTGGGCTGCTATAGCCAAACCTTTGGTCACTCATGCCAATGCCAAACGTCAGTTTCAATGATGCAAGGAGCGCAAATCTTGGGCTGTGGACAATGTGAAACATGTATTGTTCTCTGATGAGTCCACCTTTACTGTTTTCCCCACATCCAGGAGAGTTACGGTGTGGAGAAGCCCCAAAGAAGCGTACCACCCAGACTGTTGCATGCCCAGAGTGAAGCATGGGGGTGGATCAGTGATGGTTTGGGCTGCCATATCATGGCATTCCCTTGGCCCAATACTTGTGCTAGATGGGCACTGCCAAGGACTACCGAACCATTCTTGAGGACCATGTGCATCCAATGGTTCAAACATTGTATCCTGAAGGCGGTGCCGTGTATCAGGATGACAATGCACCAATACACACAGCAAGACTGGTGAAAGATTGGTTTGATGAACATGAAAGTGAAGTTGAACATCTCCCATGGCCTGCACAGTCACCAGATCTAAATATTATTGAACCACTTTGGGGTGTTTTGGAGGAGCGAGTCAGGAAACGTTTTCCTCCACCAGTATCACGTAGTGACCTGGCCACTATCCTGCAAGAAGAATGGCTTAAAATCCCTCTGACCACTGTGCAGGACTTGTATATGTCATTCCCAAGACGAATTGACGCTGTATTGGCTGCAAAAGGAGGCCCTACACCATACTAATAAATTATTGTGGTCTAAAACCAGGTGTTTCAGTTTCATTGTCCAACCCCTGTACTTTGCACACACATGCTCAAGATAAACATATGCACCCCCTCACACCACCTTCACCGTTCCCGGCATGATGTTGTTTTGTCAACTTGTTGCTTCTTTGTGCTGAGGTTTTTTACAATCTCAAACTGTATCCTGCTAAGGATAAAGTGTGAAATATGATTTATTTTCCTCTACTTACCTAATGTGGTCTCTTTTCTCATCTAACAAGGGCAGCACCTGTGAGTGGGCAGCAAAGCCTCGGTGACCCGTCTCCCTTGTCTTGTGTCATGATGTCTGTTTGGATGGGTTGTACTGGAATTATAATTTCCCCTCGGGGATCAATAAAGTATTTTTGAATTGAATTAAATTAAATTCAATTGAATGAAGCTGCTTATAACTTAGAAAACATGTCTGTCAACCATGGTAGCTTTATGGAGCTTTTACTTTTGCCAAGCAAGTACAGGTCCTTCTCAAAATATTAGCATATTGTGATAAAGTTCATTATTTTCCATAATGTCATGATGAAAATTTAACATTCATATATTTTAGATTCATTGCACACTAACTGAAATATTTCAGGTCTTTTATTGTCTTAATACGGATGATTTTGGCATACAGCTCATGAAAACCCAAAATTCCTATCTCACAAAATTAGCATATTTCATCCGACCAATAAAAGAAAAGTGTTTTTAATACAAAAAACGTCAACCTTCAAATAATCATGTACAGTTATGCACTCAATACTTGGTCAGGAATCCTTTTGCAGAAATGACTGCTTCAATGCGGCGTGGCATGGAGGCAATCAGCCTGTGGCACTGCTGAGGTCTTATGGAGGCCCAGGATGCTTCGATAGCGGCCTTTAGCTCATCCAGAGTGTTGGGTCTTGAGTCTCTCAACGTTCTCTTCACAATATCCCACAGATTCTCTATGGGGTTCAGGTCAGGAGAGTTGGCAGGCCAATTGAGCACAGTGATACCATGGTCAGTAAACCATTTACAAGTGGTTTTGGCACTGTGAGCAGGTGCCAGGTCGTGCTGAAAAATGAAATCTTCATCTCCATAAAGCTTTTCAGCAGATGGAAGCATGGAGTGCTCCAAAATCTCCTGATAGCTAGCTGCATTGACCCTGCCCTTGATAAAACACAGTGGACCAACACCAGCAGCTGACACGGCACCCCAGACCATCACTGACTGTGGGTACTTGACACTGGACTTCTGGCATTTTGGCATTTCCTTCTCCCCAGTCTTCCTCCAGACTCTGGCACCTTGATTTCTGAATGACATGCAGAATTTGCTTTCATCTGAAAAAAAGTACTTTGGACCACTGAGCAACAGTCCAGTGCTGCTTCTCTGTAGCCCAGGTCTGGGGAATGCGGCACCTGTAGCCCATTTCCTGCACACGCCTGTGCACGGTGGCTCTGGATATTTCTACTCCAGACAGTCCACTGCTTCCGCAGGTCCCCCAAGGTCTGGAATCGGCCCTTCTCCACAATCTTCCTCAGGGTCCGGTCACCTCTTCTCGTTGTGCAGCGTTTTCTGCCACACTTTTTCCTTCCCACAGACTTCCCACTGAGGTGCCTTGATACAGCACTCTGGGAACAGCCTATTCGTTCAGAAATGTCTTTCTGTGTCTTACCCTCTTGCTTGAGGGTGTCAATAGTGGCCTTCTGGACAGCAGTCAGGTCGGCAGTCTTACCCATGATTGGGGTTTTGAGTGATGAACCAGGATGGGAGTTTTAAAGGCCTCAGGAATCTTTTGCAGGTGTTTAGAGTTAACTCGTTGATTCACATGATTAGGTTCATAGCTCGTTTAGAGACCCTTTTAATGATATGCTAATTTTGTGAGATAGGAATTTTGGGTTTTCATGAGCTGTATGCCAAAATCATCCGTATTAAGACAATAAAAGACCTGAAATATTTCAGTTAGTGTGCAATGAATCTAAAATATATGAATGTTAAATTTGCATCATGACATTATGGAAAATAATGAACTTTATCACAATATGCTAATATTTTGAGAAGGACCTGTATGACATTTGTCTGGAAGAGCATGTCACAAATTGCAATGAAACATTTAAAAAGCAGATGGGAAGTTAAGGAGGAGGGTGTTTTTTAACTATGAGTTCCAAAACAGTAAATAAAGTAATCGAAGTCATCAAATTCAGCAGACAATTATGGCTGATGTGACAAAAGTAGGCATGTTCTCAATACAACTAGACACTGCACATATTTAATATCCAAAGACCCGCGTGCGTTGGTTCTGTGATACGTTACTGACGCTGTTCACGAGAAACTCATTGCTGTCATTGAAAAATACACTTAAGAAGATGAACACGGACATCAAGCAGTGTGTTGAGAATGCAACAGCTGATGCAACTAACATGCAGGGACAATACAATGGCTTATCTGCATTGCTCACAGCAGCATCACCTAACAAAGTAGATATGATGTTACTCACATGTACTCAACGTTGTGTTAACTGAGACCATGTCTTATCACTGATCTGTGCACAGATTGTTGTTCTTTTCCCTCATGTCCTCCAGGATGTGACTGGCAGGGCAGGTGCAACCACCTCAGCTGCATCTCATTAGGATCATCAGGAGGAGCTTAACGAGGTCCTGGATCCCTGAAACTGACAACAGATCATTTGCTCACATCTTTGCATGTATTTCTTCTCCTGATCTAAGTTTGATCACCTCCTTGTCCTCCTTCACAGAACCTCCAGAAGAACCCTTGGGTATTTGTTTGGAACTCCATAGATCCATTTCCTGAAGTTAGCATCTGCTGGGAAACCTTTACTTTGACCTCCTTCCTTGTTCCACATCTGCAGCCCTCCTGGTCACTACATAAAGATCATCACCTTCACTGCACCTTTGCTTGCCTGCATGTCCCTTGCTCCTCTTTACCTCAGATTCCTCCTGGAAGAAGGAGAGCAATCATCGTCACAAAACTCAAGCTCTTGTTAATCTCAATTTTGTAGAGTGACTTACCTTTACCTGGATCATCTTACACTTGTAGAACAGTTAGCCCATCATTTTCCTTTTCCATCAAAACCATCCTAACCATTTCCTCTCCCCCTAGTGACCCACAGTAAGTGAGACAACATTGTAAATAACTGCAGAACCTGATTTGTGTTTGGACTGTTCTGACCCAGTGGAGCTTCCTGAGTTATCAGAAATATTAGCTTCATCTAAACCTTCAACTTGTATGTTAGACCCAATCCCAACCAAATTATTTAAGGAAGTGTTCCCTCTGATTACCAGCCCCATTTTAGATATGATTAATCTATCTTTAGTAAATGGATCAGAACCACAGGCTTTTAAGTTAGCTGTAATTAAACCTTTACTTAAGAAACCTTCGCTTGATCAAAAGACATTTTCTTAAGTTTTCCTTCTTATGCTTTTAAACATCTTGCTCCATCATACATCAGAGATCTGATTGTTCCATATGTTCCTAACAGAGCACTTTGTTCTCAGACTGCAGGTTTACTGGTGGTTCCTAGAGTCTCTAGAAGTAGAATGGGAGGCAGATCCTTTAGTTATCAGGCTCCTCTCCTGTGGAACCAGCTCCCAGTTTTAGTCCGTGAGGCAGACACCCTGTCTACTTTTAAGGCTAGGCTTAAAACTTTCCTTTTTGATAAAGCTTATAGTTAGAGTGGCTTAGTTTATCCTGAGTTATCTCTGTAGTTATGCTGCTATAGACTTAGGCTGCTGGAGGACATAATGATCACTTTCACCCTCTTCGCTACATTCTCACACTACTCTCCAATTTTGCATTATTTGCTGTTATTTCAGCTTTTAACTTTGTTCTCTCAGTTTTTTTTATCTTCCTGGAAGCTACACCTGGCCTGGGTCTGTGTTTAGCTGTGGCACCTTCCTGGAGGGGGGCATTGGCTGAGCTGCTGCTGCCAACAACTTAATGCTCACCTTCTACCGATGATCCACATGTCGCCTGTCTTTCAGTGTTTAACCCTTTCTCTCTCCTAGACATGGCTACTGGCTGAGCTTCTACTGTGACTAACTATGTTCTCTCTTTCATCCTCTAGTCTTGAAAACTGGCTCAGAGTTCATCTACTTAGCTGTCTTTCTACTTCTTCATCTTTAGATAGAAAAACTATTTAACCAATTTGAACAATTTAACAGAATCTGATGGCACTGTTTTATAACTAGGATTGACTGGAGTCTTTATACCTGATTTGGAAACTGTATGACTGGATTAAATTGACTTTGTAAAACCTTAAGAGACATGTGTTGTGCATTGGTTCTATAGAAATAAACTGAATTAAAGTGCGCAGACAGGATATCTGAAAAAACGTCTCAGCAGGAAATGTGGATACAACCAGTTTTACAGCCACACTGTTTATTATATCAACCTAAAATTACTATTTAAATACTCTTCCTAACAGTGGTCAACTAGCAAAGATTCACCAAAAGAGGAGCTGAGTTATACTTTTACATTAGAAAAACACAGTTTGTCGCTTCAGCTACAGACTCCTTTTAAAGGCAACGGTTAATGTTGATGAGTTTCTCATCCAGATACGATGAACTGCAGAGCTGCTCACAAGATGTGTGTGTTGTGTAATAATGGATCCGTCAATTAAAATGTCCGGATGTCTGTCTGAACAGATTCTGAGAGACTGTGTCATCCAACACACTAACAGTTGTTTTACCAAAGGCAGAAAGATATGTTACATATGGAGGAATTTAAGACCGTAAAATCATATCTGTTGATGTTTTACAAACATAAAACAGGAAATAAAAAACGTAACTAAAAGTCATGTATGATGGCTGGGACATTAATCCATTACAAGGTCAACAACAGAGACACCCAGGACAAATGGAGCCCCACACCATTTTCAGCTGACGTTTGATCCGATGTCAACCGCTGATCTCTTATGCACCAAAACGTTAACGTACAAATAAAAATGTTATGAATATATTTTTTGTGACTTTTGTAGAAATGCAGTATATGCAGTACACAGTATTTAAACTTTTACACTGTTGGGACTCAGCCATGGATTTCAACATTAAACTCCGGTACGAACTCTTCTGGAACTTTTCAAAATAAAGTGCATTAACCTTCTTCCGGCACAGCCAGGAAACGGGATAATTGCGGACTTCCTGTGACGCCACTACCCAAATAAATTCACAGCTGTTGCTACATCCGTCCTCTTCCACACGGCCTTCGAAAGGGACCGGATAGGGGAGACAAGTGGGCTAATGTCTCTTTGCTGGCAAAAAGACATAACTCTTCAACTGGATCCAAGAGTGTCATAAGATCACGTGATCATATGCACAAGTTAAGTATGAGTGAATAACTGTTTGTGAACCCGGTATTCATTCATAAAAACGGGAATTAAGGAACAGGCCTGGCTTGACTTTCTCTCTCTGAGGCCTGCAGAAGCAAACAGTGTCCCAGAGAAGCCCATGCAGAGACGCTGTCTCTACAAGCCGAGTGAAGCGGTTTTCCTTGCCTGAGAGGAGGACAAACGAGTAGCCGCATTATGGCAGTTAACGTGCAGTGTGGTCAGCGGACAGAACGAGCCGTCTTCCAGCCAGAGCTACGGAGGTAACCCTTGGTTCACAGAGCTCTCTTCAAACTTCATCGTCGCCCGGACAGCTTTTCCTCAGCACAGTTCATACGAGGTTAGGTTTGGGCAGAGCAGAGAAATAGAAGTGATTTAGATTGAAATGATCTAAACGTTTTCCATTTTATGAAGTTTGGTTTTGTTTGGGTTGAACTCAGCTATCTTGGTTCTAGCAGAATATCTGCAGCACACGTGTTCAGGTTGTGTTCTGTGTTTGTGTGTTTTTAAAGTTAAGACAAACTTTATTTAAAGGGTGATTTTAAACAGCAGGTTTATCATAACACGCCGTCCGCGCTTATGCATTTAAACCCTTTTATTGATGGTATTTTTAAAGTGTGTGTTTGATTCTGGTGCTAAGCTATCAGCTTCTTTTGTTAGTTTTAATCAGAATCAGAATCAGAATCAGAAAAGCTTTATTGCCAAGTACGTTTTTGGACATACAAGGAATTTGTTTTTGGCGTAGTCGGTGCAATACAATACAAATTAAACAATATAAACATATCTACATCTACATATCTAACGGCTAACAGCTTAGAACACGTGCTTGCTGCTAAATAATATTTACCCAGAAAGGTTGTTAGTTTTCAAGCTAGTGAATAATAGTCCCTGAACATAATTTTACTAAATTTGATAACTAAATAAACATCATTAAGCCCCATTTCTCCAGAAAGATTTGGCTTTTTCCAAAATATTTCCTAAATAATGTTTCTTTAAATATTATTTCAATAAATAAAGGCAATTAATTAGACACCATTGAGAATTAGTCATCCAGAAGGTTGGTTTTATTCAGCAGATCATTATTCTAAGTTGGTTCCAAAACTAAATTAACTTCATTTCCAGATTCTTCAAGATAATCCTTGGTTCTCAAACATAAACATTTCATGGTAATGTTGCATCACTCTTTTTGGTCATAATTTCTAATCATCTTTAATCAACTTGTTTATATTGTACATAGTCCGTTGGTCTTCATTATTCTTTAATTCTGATTGGTAGTTTAGTTGGATTGTTTTAGCAAAGTAAAGAGTTTGTTGAGTGAAATATGTTTGACTTTGTTTTTGTTAATAAATTCTTGTATTTTAAGAAATTGTGTGAATTCATTCCATATATGTGCAGAGTTTATGCTGTTCAATAATGTCAGAGCTCGTCTCACACCTTTCTATTCTGTCCTAATACCATCGCCTTACTGGGCCGGTATTCACAGGACAATCCTTAACAGACCGAAATATTATTTGATAAAATATTAAATAATATTCTCAGATTCTTAATCCCAACAACACCATGTGACATCCCAAAAAATGTTTCACCCTCCTGGTTGCTAAGTTCTGCCTCCTGGACCCAAAACAATAACAAGCTACTTGGTAAGAGTAAAACTTTATCCACCTTTAAAATTTGTACATAGCTGCCCTGTGCCATATACTGGCAGCACTTCCAACATGGGTCAAGCAAGAAGTTAGTACATATTTGAAAGGATCTGATGATGTACAGTATAATACATATAAAAATCTATAATTATTTATAAATTAGACATTAGCCTTAATGTTTTGTATATTTGATTAAAATAATGCACATAGAGACTTTCAATTAAAATGTTCATTTATCTTTTCCAAATATATGAACATTATTTTAGTTGGTTTTACTGCTGAAAGATTCAGTTTAACTGGAAACTTTGTATCAACAGCGCCATCTTGTGCCAAAACATCACAAGTACAATGTGCAGTAGAGCTCTGGAAAACCTTAATTTATAGAAACCTTAATCAGAACCTATTTTTCTCAGCTCCATGGGCTTTGGGTAAAATAAATGTTCTTGTGGTCGTGTTTGAGACAGAATCAAATACATCACAATAAAATTATCCTGTAAAAATAAAAACACATTTAATCTTATTTATTGAGTTAAAAAATGTAATTCTGAGAATCTAAGTAAATTAATTAAACAAATTTTTGAAGAACCAAAAAGGATGAAAACCAGGGCTTAGGTTTCAATTTTGAGTTCAATCAGTTCTTTCTGCACTGCCATGTTCTTCAGTTGCTATTATTTCTGTTCTTTTCACGTTCATTAGATTAAGCATTCATGCTGTGTTTATTCTTTCTTGTTTATGTTCTTTTAGTTAGTTTCTCGATTACTTAGATGTTTCATTATTCCCCTGAAGTTCTTGCTCATCTCCATCAGTTACCTTGTATTCCTTATCACCAGCTGCCTCATTTTCCTCCTGATTAGTTCCCTAGGTTCATGGGTCCATTCTCCTCCTTTCCTGAGTATTTATTCTCTGGTTTTCTGTTTTCACCACTGGATCGGTAGAGTCCAAATACTATAACTAAGAACAGGCAGAAAGTCAAAAGATGAAGACATGGGAACAAAGTCAGATGTTTTGCTGGATTGGAAAAGTAAGCAGAGGAAGAAAGATAAAAGCCTAAAAAACAAATGAGATGACCTGCTCAAAAGGTTCCCACGGTATTTCACTTTAGCTTAAAATCTCTGAGTCTCCCTTTACAAAACATACTCTTAATGCATCCACCTCTTTCTCATAGGTGCATCCTTTAAATAACTGTGCTCAAGATATTTAAAAATAGAGTTTATGTGAAAAAACAGAGAATATGATTTATGAGACACTGAGAGAATGTAGTTTCAGTCAGGATCAGACAATTAGACCCTGGAAACACGATGCCCATCAGACCTCTATAATAAATGGCACTGAAGTGGAACAAAGGTGGTTTTGGTCTTACAAAGCTTTCAGAAGGTTTTAGTGGGACATGTGGAAGAAATAAGCATAATCAGTGTCATGACTTTTAAAGAGACTTATTCCTTATGTTCCTACTTTATGGGAATACTTAGAAGCCACTTCCCCTTTCTTGTAAACATGAAGAAAGTCAGCAGAGGAACTGTTTCCTATACCATTACAAATCTAGACGAGCACACAGTTTTATAGCAATTTTAAATAAATATTAGCTGTAACTTCCAGCTCCCATTATCCTTAATTATGTTTATGGCATCAATTTCAGATTGACTGTAAAGTTTTTATATAATTTCTTTGTAACTTGAAAAACAAAAAAAATAATTCTACTTAATATATTTATAAAGCACCAGTTCACAAAAAAGATCAAATGAGTTTTGCTGATTCACATCACGTCACCTCAAGGTACTTTGCACTAGAAGGGGAAAAAAGTGAAATTTGCCAATAAAATTATGCTATGAGTAAAACATTGGAATGACACAGGAAAGTACTGAACACATGAAGAAAGCAAAGTAAATCTTTCCAGCTGCAATGCAAATCATTGTCATCTGCTTTGTTATTACTTGGTGGCCTTTAAAAAGCTTTTTCATTAATTCAATTCAATTCAATTCAAAAATACTTTATTAATCCCAAAGGGAAATTAAACGTTGTTGTTCATATTATGAAGGTTTCCTCAAAGAGTCGTTGTAGATGCTGATGGCTGTGGGCAGGAAGGATCTCCTGTAGCGCTCCGTCTTACAGCAGATCTGAAGAAGCCTCTGACTGAAGACACTCTGTTGTTGTAGGACAGTCTCATGAAGAGGATTCTCAGAGTTCTCCATAATGTTCTTCATTTTATGAAGAATCCGTAACAAAGTATTGCACAGAGTTTTGCATTGGTAAAAGCAAAGAGATTTTTACAATTAAAGTCCTACTGTTGCAAAACATATTTCAATTTCCGTGGTTACTTTTCTAAGCCTCTAAATGTTTCAGTGAGGGCTGTTGGAGCCATAATCCAGAAGCTAAAATAATATTATTTCGCCATAAACCAGCCACAGCTTGGTCCCCTTTATAAGGTTTCTGACAGAGGAGTTAAAGAATAATCAAGAAGTGCCCGAGATCCAAGGAGCCCTGGCAGAGAGTTTCAGAAAGAGCTGGAAATACCAAGAACATTTTTGCAGTGTAAATGATAGGAAATGCACTCAACAGCAGTGGCTTCTGGAAACACTCAATGTGCAAGACTCCACTGCTGAAGAAAATCCTGTTGGAGCTTGTTTAAAGTTTGCTGCAGAAGATACCGACAAACTACGACAAAAAACTGGGAGGACATAGTCTGGTCAGAAGAGACTAAAGTGGAACTCTTTGGTTGCGGTTCTACACATCACCACAAAAACAAAATGCCAAGAATAAAGTTTGGAGGTGGGAACATCATGGTTTGGGCTTTCTTACAGCTCGTGGTTCTGGCAGACTTCATAACCAAGTGGAGGATGAATTGAGAAATGTAATGGACATTTCTGGATAATTACCTGAAGTGGGAACTACTGAGGATTTCCATTCAAGACAACAGTCCTAAACTCAGCCGTGGAGACTCACTGGTTTTATAAACAAAGTTAAATTGCTGGAATAGTCCAGTCTGTCACCTGATTGGTATTCAACTGGAAATCTATTTTGAAATAACTGATGAATGAGGTGCTTGAAAAGACCCTCAGAACCATCAAGATTTGAGTTCATTTGGTATATAAGAATGGATCAAAATCACAGATCATTTACATAATCACAGAATCTGACTGATTTAGTGTTGAATAATGATTCCCTGTCATTTCAGTTTTTACCCAATTTTTCCTTTTTCATTTGCTGAATGTTTTTTTTTGAGTCTCTGCATGTGTAGATTAGTTTGTTGCCACCAGCTGGTTTGAGTTTCATGTCAATCTCTCCATTAGAAAGATTTCTACTGATAAATGCTTAAAAATTAGTCTGCTGTTGTATTAAAATGTAATTACATCTTGGTTGGACTAACCTCCTGATGTTTAAGGATCGTAATAATGCATCTGGTTTACAGGGAGCAGAAGAAATGAAGCTGGCTCTACATTTTATCCTGACGCTAAGTCAATATTACCTTATTTTCATGTTATTTAAAAAAAACATGTTCTGATTGACTGTTAGCGCTGTATGATTTGACTTTAGACTTTGTTGTACAGCTGTGAAATTTACTCTTCATATTACTGGTCACGTAGCACACAACTGCAATCCATCTATTGCCTGTACCTGCTTATGCAGGGTCTCAAAGAGAATGGTGGATATATTGACAGGTGATTGGGCGAGAGGCAAGTTTTCACAAACCCAAATTTAGTGATCTATTTGTGATGCAGGTCAACTGAGTGAAACTATGCAGAAAGCTGTGTTTTTAGAAATCGTGGGAAGGAGATCCTTAGAGGACCTGCTGGATACTAGAACTCTGCTTTCCTTTGGTAACGTTACTCTGTTGGACCTTCTCCACCTGACCAGTACCAAAAAACACTAAACCCCTTCTCTCAGTTTAAGAAGACAGACTACGAATCTGTGTAATATTACTGCATTAAAAATAGAACCAAAAATGCCTTCTACTCACCATAGATGTTCCATTAAAACTCATTTCACTTTCTCTATTTGGATAACTCTGTTAATAATCTGTCCACCTTGTCCCACAAGTTCCATTGTAATTGTTAGGGATCAATTACAGGTCCTTCTCAAAATATTAGCATATTGTGATAAAGTTAATTATTTTCCATAATGTAATGATGAAAATGTAACATTCATATATTTTAGATTCATTGCACACTAACTGAAATATTTCAGGTCTTTTATTGTCTTAATACGGATGATTTTGGCATACAGCTCATGAAAACCCAAAATTCCTATCTCACAAAATTAGCATATTTCATCCGACCAATAAAAGAAAAGTGTTTTTAATACAAAAAACGTCAACCTTCAAATAATCATGTACAGTTATGCACTCAGTACTTGGTCGGGAATCCTTTTGCAGAAATGACTGCTTCAATGCGGCGTGGCATGGAGGCAATCAGCCTGTGGCACTGCTGAGGTCTTGTGGAGGCCCAGGATGCTTCGATAGCGGCCTTTAGCTCATCCAGAGTGTTGGGTCTTGAGTCTCTCAATGTTCTCTTCACAATATCCCACAGATGTATATTTTCTCTGTAAAAATACAAAATAAAATGTTACAGCTTCAAGAAATTACAAACACAAAGTTCAAGTTTACAGTTGTGGTTTATTCTTTATGAATACAATATGCTATAACAGTTTGTGAATATGATTTATTTTCTATGAGAATCGTGATCTCAGGCTGGTTAGTGGAGCACAGAGTTAGTCGATTCGCGTTGCGCATGCGCTGTCACACTCCTCACCGCCAGTAAACGTGGTGCTGGGATTGGATGATGGAAAAAGGCAATGGGAGATAATTCAATCTAAAAAGAATATTAGGAACAGAGGGGAGATCGGGGGATTTCAAGAGTATTATAAATAAAGCATTGTTCTTATTTTTATGAAATACAAAACTAAAACATAGAATATAGTGGGTGGAGTTATACAATGATGTACAGTAGGTGGCGCTATGCACCTCTGAGTTTGTTGCGTACCGCCAGCAGAAGACGAAGAAGAAGTGGGAGCTGGTGCCCATCTCCAGGAGTCTATGGGCGAGAGGCTTTCGGTTTAGAGTTATTTCAGATTTTTGTTTACTACATAATTTTATGGTTGTTCATTCATAGTTTTGTTGCCTTTGGTGAGAATCTATAATGCAACTAGTTATGAACATAAAGAGACCTATTAAGTGAGAAAATGTATCTAAAACTATTGACTGGTGTGTGTTTGAAAGTTGTAAGTTGGCTTTTAGCTATAGTGTCATTGAGTGTCCTGAAAGGTGCTTCTAAATAAAATGTATTATTATTATTATTATTATTATTATTATTAATAATAATAATAATAATATTAATAATATTAATAATATAGAGGCTGCACAATGGCACAGTTGGTAGCATTGTTGCCTTGCAGCAAGAAGGTCCTGGGTTCGACTCCTGGCCTTTCTGTATGGAGTTTGCATGTTCTCCTCATGGCTTCCTCCTGCAGTCCAACAACATGATTGTTTGGTTGAGTGGTCTCTCTAAATGGCCTTTTGGTTTGTCCTGTTTGTCTCTGTGATAGACTGGCAACCTGTGCAGGGTGGACCCCACCTGGAACCCTGCATCGAAGGTGGTATAGACATTGGATGGATGGTTTTCCCTCTGATGGCAGATGCAGCCCAGAGTTGATCAAAATTTAACTACAGATCTCAGTAAACTTTGACTTTTAATGCATAGACTTCTCTTTGGCTGCACAAACAGAAAACAACCTGCATGTATTAAATTAGAAGTAAGCAGCAAAAATATCCTTGAAAAACATAAACTCGGCTGAGGTTCTCCAGAGGACTGGAAGCTTGAGGGTTCAGCCAGTCTTCTGGATAGAGAGCTCAGAGGTTGTTCCTATTAGCTGTAGGCACTCCCCCAGTTTAAGGTTACATCTCCAAGTGGACTGATGACCAATGGAACCACTGCGGCCTTGACTCTGCATGACTGCTCTATTTACTCTTGGAGCTCTTGGTCTTTTTTGAGCTTCTCTTGTTTCTTCTTCTTGAATTTTCTGTCGCCTGGGATTGCTACATCAATCACAACTAGTCTTTTTCCTGCTTTGTCCACCACAATGTCTGGTTGGTTTGCCATTGCAGTCAGTGTGGATCTAGAAGTCCCAAAAAGATCTTAGCCATATCATTATTTACCACTCTTGGTAGTGTTGTCTACTTCGAGGAGTTTTCTGATCTTTGCCAGTGGCATCTTTCTCCTCCTCTGGGCAGGTCAGTATGCTAGCAGGGTACCTGGAGACTGGACATTTATTGCTGACTTGGACTTTGTTCTACCATTTGGCTTTTGAGGACCTGCCCTACTTACTGTAGGTTCTTGGTTGTTCCAGACTTCCTTGTGGCCTCATCAAGGTTTATATTCCTTTGAGATCCAAACGTCTTGAACATCTGCAAAGTTGCCTTCTGGAATTATAACCTCTCCAGTAGCGATGATGCTCGACACCATTTAGCTATATTTGTCCAACCTAAATGAAATCCTGTTGTCTTTGCTCTAGATCTTGATCAGGTGGATCGGTGAATCAATATCTTGCTCAGTTTGGTCATACATCTTGATATTGTCCATGTAGGAGATGACTGATGGTGATTTCAAAATCTAATCCATAGCCAGTGGTTTCCATGCTACAGTCAGTGACTGCATGCAGTCTGCTGGGTTTCCTGGGATGGAAATCCTTTTACCAATCAGAATAACAGACTGAACCTGACTAAATGGTTTTAAAACTAGGATCAAATTGTAATATATTCGGTAGCCTTTGAGTCTGTCTGTATGATTAAATTGATTATATTTTTCTGTATAATCATTCGATGTTCTCTAGTGACAGCATTTTAAGTGAATTAAGCACTATTAAAATAAGCTTAATTGAGCCTGAACTGATTTATATACACCAACCCACACATATATGTGTTTGTGTAGACAAACAGATTTGTTTTAAAGTTTTTTAAAAGTTTTTTTTGATCCATTGTGTCTGAAAATAAGTACGTTAGCATCCTTATTTCTTGCATTTTAACATTGTTTTATGGATTATGGATCGGTGCTTGTAGTAATGCCACTGCTCCTTCACATCTATACGGGTTGGTCCTAAAGTCTCCTGGATGGCTCACTTTAGTGATTTTCCAAGGCAAGATGGATGGATGGATGGATTGATTGTCTCTTTTTTACTTCAGATCTTGTCTCTGTTCCCAACATTACTAAGTTGACGGCTCAATCAGCCAAAAATGTTTGCGGTGCAAACTGTTCTGTGGAGAATGGACCTGGTGTAAACCTGACCTGGTACAAAAGAGACATCATTGTCGGCCAAATCAGCAACCAAAACACCTCAACACTAACGTTTCTGCTTGAGATCCAGCCTGAGAATATCGCCATCTACAGCTGTTGTGCACAAAATCCTGTCAGTGTTGAGAGAAAAACTCTAAGCTCAGAGTGGCATCCATGTCATGACTCAGGTACTATTGCTAACAGTTAGTTTGTGCTGGAGGAATAATGCAATTTCTCGATATTTAATTAAAACACCACTTAGCTTAGTTTCTCCGCTAAAATCAAAGCTTAAAATGTTTGGGGAAAAGCTTTACTAATAAAGTTCCCTCAATCCATTTGCTTGTTGCTGTAATTTAGAAGGACGTCTCAGAATAAAAGAAACAGCTCAAACATAAATAGTGCCATTTGATGCATCGTACCAGAGTATAGCTAAAGCTAATTTGTATCTGCACTCACTTGGCAGGTCACAAAATAAAAACATAGATAAAAATAAGAGAAGGCCAAGAAAAGAGCAGACTAAGGTCACACACACAGCCAGGGATGCATTACCTGCACTAGAAGTGTTTCTCTGGATGATTTTCTGTTTTATCACAGCTTCATGATAATAAATATTTTGAATTTTCTTTGGCTTACAGGCAGGACTACTGATATCTGGTACCACTTGATATTTGTTTCTGTTGTTATTATCATTCTGTTGATTTGTGTTGGGATAAAACAAATAAGAGCTATATATATATACTTTTTATTTTTACATTTTTTACACAAGTCCTTTAATGTTACCTCTGCTGATAATATTTCATAACACCGACAGGAAATCAGATTGATGATTCTGAAAGAGCTCAGCCAAACCCTGAGACATTACCTCAGGAACCTCTGAGAGATGTCTACCATTTTAAAGTGATTTTTACTTTATTATTGGTAGTTTTCCTAACCTGCATCACACACGTCCTTTATCCTGTTTGATTAATAAATACCAATCTGTAATAACATGCATTTTAAAATATTTTTTAGCTCAGTAACCAAACTGTAATATTTTCTTTTTCAGGGTTGTGAAGAACATCTGTTGCATCACTTCAGAGGACAAATTTATGAGACTGTAAATCCAACTTATAATCAGACTTAGTTTCATAACCACCTCCACTCTGCAGGAGCTCTTTGCATTTGTTTTTAAGCTTTCTGGATGCCATTTTTGTGCTATATGTTGAAGCAGAGAAAAAAAACACTAAATATTCCAGACCTCCACCTTCTTTCCGTAATGTCTGCACAACCTCTAAAAGCTCACAGAAACTGTTGCATGCTCTGTTACTGTCTGCACTATACAGGTCCTTCTCAAAATATTAGCATATTGTGATAAAGTTCATTATTTTCCATAATGTCATGATGAAAATTTAACATTCATATATTTTAGATTCATTGCACACTAACTGAAATATTTCAGGTCTTTTATTGTCTTAATACGGATGATTTTGTCATACAGCTCATGAAAACCCAAAATTCCTATCTCACAAAATTAGCATATTTCATCCGACCAATAAAAGAAAAGTGTTTTTAATACAAAAAACGTCAACCTTCAAATAATCATGTACAGTTATGCACTCAATACTTGGTCGGGAATCCTTTGGCAGAAATGACTGCTTCAATGCGGCGTGGCATGGAGGCAATCAGCCTGTGGCACTGCTGAGGTCTTATGGAGGCCCAGGATGCTTCGATAGCGGCCTTTAGCTCATCCAGTGTGTTGGGTCTTGAGTCTCTCAACGTTCTCTTCACAATATCCCACAGATTCTCTATGGGGTTCAGGTCAGGAGAGTTGGCAGGCCAATTGAGCACAGTGATACCATGGTCAGTAAACCATTTACCAGTGGTTTTGGCACTGTGAGCAGGTGCCAGGTCGTGCTGAAAAATGAAATCTTCATCTCCATAAAGCTTTTCAGCAGATGGAAGCATGAAGTGCTCCAAAATCTCCTGATAGCTAGCTGCATTGACCCTGCCCTTGATAAAACACAGTGGACCAACACCAGCAGCTGACACGGCACCCCAGACCATCACTGACTGTGGGTACTTGACACTGGACTTCTGGCATTTTGGCATTTCCTTCTCCCCAGTCTTTCTCCAGACTCTGGCACCTTGATTTCCGAATGACATGCAGAATTTGCTTTCATCCGAAAAAAGTACTTTGAACCACTGAGCAACAGTCCAGTGCTGCTTCTCTGTAGCCCAGGTCAGGCGCTTCTGCCGCTGTTTCTGGTTCAAAAGTGGCTTGACCTGGGGAATGCGGCACCTGTAGCCCATTTCCTGCACACGCCTGTGCACGGTGGCTCTGGATGTTTCTACTCCAGACTCAGTCCACTGCTTCCGCAGGTCCCCCAAGGTCTGGAATCGGCCCTTCTCCACAATCTTCCTCAGGGTCCGGTCACCTCTTCTCGTTGTGCAGCGTTTTCTGCCACACTTTTTCCTTCCCACAGACTTCCCACTGAGGTGCCTTGATACAGCACTCTGGGAACAGCCTATTTGTTCAGAAATTTCTTTCTGTGTCTTACCCTCTTGCTTGAGGGTGTCAATAGTGGCCTTCTGGACAGCAGTCAGGTCGGCAGTCTTACCCATGATTGGGGTTTTGAGTGATGAACCAGGCTGGGAGTTTTAAAGGCCTCAGGAATCTTTTGCAGGTGTTTAGAGTTAAGTCGTTGATTCAGATGATTAGGTTCATAGCTCGTTTAGAGACCCTTTTAATGACATGCTAATTTTGTGAGATAGGAATTTTGGGTTTTCATGAGCTGTATGCCAAAATCATCCGTATTAAGACAATAAAAGACCTGAAATATTTCAGTTAGTGTGCAATGAATCTAAAATATATGAATGTTAAATTTTCATCATTACATTATGGAAAATAATTAACTTTATCACAATATGCTAATATTTTGAGAAGAACCTGTATATATATTTATATATATATATATATATATATGTATGTATATATGTATGTATATATGTATGTATATATGTATATATATATATATATATATATATATATATATATATATATATATATATATATATATATATTTATATGTATATATATATATATATATGTATGTATATATGTATGTATATATGTATGTATATATGTATGTGTATATATATATATATATATATATATATATATAAACTTAAATCACTGACATGTTTTAATCAACACACGTCACAGCTTGTAATATGACTTTATTTTTGTTACACCATGGCCTCCAAACATGTCCAAACTCTTGACAGATGTTACTGAGTAATCTGCACTGATTGCACATGGATTTATCAAACCATGCAGAAACTGAGAGCACCGTTTACTAAAGCTGGAGCATGGATTTCCACTGGCTTTGTTTTCTTTTCTACCTGCTGACCCTTGCCGGGCTCCGTAGATATTACCTGTGTTGTTATGGACTAATTAATAAGCCGGTTTGGATTAAAGCGTCTGCCAACTGCAGAAACATAGACATAAAAACACATTTACTACTACAAGTAGCTGTTCTCAGTGCCTCCTATTTTGGTTAATGGTAAGTTTTTAATAAATGTTCCAGAGTTTGAACTTTTCGCTGGTGAAAGTAGAGTTAGGCTGAGATACGTGTTGCAGTGCTTATGGCTGTAGGATGTGGTTACTTTCTACAGAAAGTCTACCACAGTGGAAGATCTGTTAGTGGTTTGACGTGTTGATGCTGAGCTTGGCACGATGCAGATCACACTTTGGTTAAGTTGGCCCAAGTGGACTAACAGGCACACTTCATGTTTTCCACCTTCTCAGTGTACATTTGAATGAAGCTGGAAGAACTTTATAGTTTTTCTTTAAATAAACAGTTTTTAACACGACGCTGCAGCAACAAGTCAAGGTGTTTAAATGTTGCTGTAGAATGGCAGCTTTTTAAAATAATGTTAAAGTATTTCAGTGAGACAGAAAGGGTAATACAAAATTATTTCCTACAGATATCTTAATATCCAACAATAAATGCAACTTTATTGATCTTCCCAGTTAAATGCTGTTTCATTTAATATAAAAAATGAAGGAGCTTTTCTATTGCAATGATGAAGGGACTCAACCTGAACAACCTGAACAATCTCCAAAACCCAGATGTTCAACCAGACCCGGATGCAGAAATTCAACTAAAATACTTAAACCTATAGGTGGTCATACAGTTAACATTAATGATAGAAGAAAAATCATCGAGCATGAATATTTCTTCTTCTGTGGCAGTAACTTTGGGTTGTTTGCTGTATTTCTCCTGGGTATTACCTGCTGTGTGTCCATGATTTACTCACCCTGTGCTTCCTGAGTTGGATTAACCAAGGTGATGCTTACCTTCACCAGAGCAAACATTGTTTTATTGACATCTAGAGGTTGCATACAATTAATATGAACAAGACATCAGAAACCTTTCAGTGACGTCTGCAGATTATCTGCTCTTAATCTGGTTAGAAATCAGCCTACAGACAGTTTTCTATTAAAAGGTTCATCAATATGGTGATTATACAGGTACATATCACTTCATTAAGTTCTGATGTTTGTCAGATTAAAAGACTTTTGAAAACGCCAACCTCTAAGCAGGTATTAAACATACTTTTAATTAATCCATCATTTCTGTGTAAAATATGTTTTTTTATTGGTCTGATTTAATATTCTGATTGTAAATGTTGTGTTTTCATTGGCTGTAAGCAGCAAAAAATCATCATAATTACCAGAAAGAACGGCTTGAAAACATCAGTGAAATGAATCTATATAATGTGTTTCATTTAGTGATGGAGTTACTGGAATAAATGATGCAATGATTTATTAGGATGCTTTGTACTGTAGGCGTGTTTGTGGGCTTTTAATTGTAATATTGTGAACCACACATTTATGAGTTTAACAGTCACTCTTATAGATGCTAGTTTTTTAGGTTTTTAAACCATATTTGATTTGACTGGGTGAAAAAGACTTTTAAGGCGAATGCTTTTATTTTGAAAGCGGTTCGTAGACGTGGATCCTTTAATGTTTAGAAATCCTGCGTCATAAAAAAGGTGTGAGGGCTGTAGTGTTGCCAGATTAGGTCGGGTTCCGCCCATTTGGACTCAATTTGAACACTTTGGGCTGGTTGCTAAAGTTTGGGTTGTTTTTACAACATTGGGCGGGTTTTTAGAAAATATTTATAGGAAAATTATTTTAAAATAATTGTCACTGACTCACCGTTTGGCAGACGAGTAAAAACTTACACATTTCTAGAAAATGTTGCTTTAATATTTATTTTGAAATGTGGAGAATCTGTCATCAATCAGTGATTAGTCCTGGTTCGTCCAGTGTCACTGTGAAATGGTGCTGGTTCCTTTCAGCTGTAAGCGGTCCAAATGGGGTTCAGAGTTCAACTAAATTCCACTGAGGTGCGTCGACCTGAACATCTTTGCTGTGAAGCTTTGTTGATGAAGGAGGAAAATACAAGAAATATGCAGCAACCGAAAGCCTTGGATGGTCTCTGGCCCAGAAGATGGTCCAAAGTCTTCTAATACAGAGATCCGAGCTCAACTTCATGATCTGACCGAACATGGTGCCACAAAGCAACATCTCGCTGTGCTCCAGGTGTCCCCGCTGGATCAGGTGCTGTTCAGAAGATAATGGACGACCCAAAAGGATTGCAGCGTGTGTCGATGGTCAAGGAGCTGGTATTGAGGACCAGGTGGGAAAGGAGGAAGGGTTCTGCAGGGAGAACGTCGGTTCTTGCGCTCCAGGATACTGGTGAGTCTCCATGTTCTCTGTATCTTGTCGAGACCTCTGAGGTGTCTGTGAAGAAAGTCCAATCCGTCACAAGAAGTCGCCGCGCCTCTCCAGCCTCTTGGACCTGCGCTCAGGCCGGAGCTGGAACAGGTGAACATCTGCCACCTTCAGGGAAGCCTAGTAGTGAAGGAGAGATTCCTGTATGTCTTCGCCTGCCTACAAGGCTCTCGGTACCTGGAAGATCAGATCACTTTATTGTTTCTCTGCAGGTGTGGGACTGACCGATTCACTTTTAGCTGACCCACTTAAACATGTTTCTGTGTGAGAGAAATGTTGGACTGTCTGTTTAACCTTCTCTCTATGCTTTAGTCCAGTTATCTGCTGATGACGTCACCGTGTTACGCTTTTAACCTGAGTTTCATGAGGTGTATGGAGGACCGATCCTGACAAAATTAAAAATAAAAGCAGAAATATATATATTTTGTTTTTATTTTTAATTTTGTCAGGATCGGTCCTCCATAGAGGTGGAGGTTCGGACTGGCTTTTAACGAGGTGGGCGGGGTTTGGATTGTTTTTGGGCTGGAAGCTGTCAGTCAGATCTGGCAACCAGGGAGCGCGGACAACGCAGTGTTCTGCTGGGTTCTGTCGGGATGGAATGATGTTTTGGGTCAGTGATGGAGACCCAGTTAAGGATCTGTTTGTTTCGTATCGGTGAGTTAGAAGCCGGTTCTGTTGAATGCTGCACATTAACCAATGTTTGTAGAAGCTGCTGTTAGATGAACAGACATGTTCTGCAGTTATAAGGTCGTTTATTAGAATCATAAACTGGAACAGATTTAATTTAAAACACAATTATTGTTACTGTTTCATGTTGTGATCCTGGTTACTGTAAAAACCATATTCTGGGTTGTAGATCCATGATGAAGGTGGGATTAAAGCATTTATTGTAAATTAAATGTCTGCTTTAGACTCTGGGCTTTAAAAGACGCAACAACTCTTGTTTTAAACATGGAGTCTGTTTGCATGACTTTATCAGGCTGAAGGCTGGAAACAGACCCAATATCAGGATCATATCAACCTTACAGATGGCGTGATGAGAAGGAGAGATGTTCAACTTTAAATAGATTTGTGAGAAAAGTTAGAAAATAACTCAGCATGATTTACTGGTTTAAAACCTGAACATGTTCAGAAATAATCTGGCGTCTATAGTTTTCTGCATCATGTTGGACGTTTAGTGTAAATAACTTTTAAAGTCAGACATGTGAAACAAAGAGGAGTGACTCCAGTTAACTGAACTGTAGGTGGAAATCTGTGGTTCTGCAGCATCTGGTTTAACAAGGAAGTTTAATCCGATAAGTAGTTTCAGTAAAGTTAGATGATATTTAAATAATAGTGAACCCATGCTGAGGTTTATGATGAAACTCATCATGGTTCTGTGGGCTCGAAATCTGCAGACAGGATGTGGATCAGAATCAGCCCATGAACAGTAGAGCTGGGCTGATTTATGAATCATTTCTAATAATAATTTTGGTATATAAAAGGTTTCAAACATCTGTGGATGTCACCATCCTTTAAATATTCTCTTCTTAAAGCAGAAGTTTTGTTTCACCCTCTGGGCTGTAAAACCTGGATGGGAACAAATTACCGTCTCCACCTTAATTAATATTTCCACTCTATATCCAAAAGTATTCCCTCCTCTACCTTCACACACATATAAACTTTATAAACATCCCATAATTTAATCAATAGGCTTTAAAAAGATGTCTCCCACATTTCCATCGTTTACAGCATCAACTCTAGGAAGGTTTTCAGAATCAGAATCAGAATCAGAATCAGAATCTTTGTTGCCAAGTTTGTGACACAAACAAGGATTTTGAGTCACTTTGCTCTCAGGGAAGATTTTCTTCTTCTTTTTTTTATAATAACATAATAATGGAAATAAAAAATATCTTTTTAAATGTACATATATACAAGTAACCTTACAAGAGAATTTAATGTGGCCTCAGTCCAAGTGTGTGGTGCTGTTCTGGAACTCTGACTCTGTCAGGGACGGTTTATGGTTATGTCTCAACAACTGTTCAGATAAACATATTTATCTTGTCCTGAAGGTTAATTTGAGACTTTAAGCAGAATCTGTTGCTGGTGACGTTTTTTGCGTTGGTTTTATTTAGGTTCTGTTTCTGTTTCTTTGCTTTAATCTCAAACCTCCTGATCTGTGAAACATCAAATGATTTTTAGTGTTTCCAGTAAATACAAAACAGTTTACCGTAACTGAGCCAACAGCAGGTGGAGACGTTCTCTGAAGCGATAGGTTTTATAAAACCTAAAAGGAACGTTTCGTTTTTGAGCATTGAAATGAAAATGTTGAATACTGACCTTGTCCCTCAGCGTGTTTCTCAATCTGGCTGTCAGAAAAAATATAAAGAGGAGGATAATATAATAAATTATGGATAAAATAACAAAAATGAAATAAAACAATATATTCTTAATGTTTATTTAGGGGTTTATATAGTCCGTTTATTCAAGTTTCAATGATGAGAAGAACAAAAGATGGTCCAGAAATCTTTTTATGTGCATGAAAAACCTCCCCATAACTTTTATGATATCATGCAGATAGTTTTTAACAATTACACCATGTACATATTTAGAAAACCACTGATGTAAATCCTTCCAGAAGGCATTAGTATAAATAAATTCCTCCAATATGTGGTCTGTAGCCTCAACATAAAAAACAATCATTGTACTCAAAGCCAGAATGTTTACATGGTAGTTTAGAGTCCAAAGAAACTGAACTATTCACTAAAGGTAGGGGAGATTTGGATTAAATACCATTTAAATTAAGTGTCATTGATACGACAGCCTGAGGAATACATTGATCACTTTTTTATATTGCTTTTTGTCAGGTATGTTGAATTGGAGACTAAAATTCTGTAATTAAAAAACATTTTCTGTGTAAAAGGTCAAGGGCATTACGACCTTTAGTTACCTGCGGTTCACTATCGGGGCATTGAGGGGACTAAAATTATGTTTCTAAATCATTTTCCAATAAAGCAAAACCTGTTGCTGAAATAAAGAAAAATAACAGTGAAGCTTTTTTAGGTCATAGTCACATTTGAGGAGAAATTCAGTGCCTCCTAATTTCATAAAAAAACTCATTAGAAATCTAAAACTGGATTTTTGTTGATGTTTAAGATCTTAACCAATTTATTTAAACTGTACCATTAATACACTGAAAGTCTACCACCTTCATTATATTCTTGAATAATTGTCCCTTTATTAATGCAGTGTGTTTTCCCTTTCCATTGGTAGTTGACGTTTGGTTGATTTCTAGCTTTAACTGCATCTTTAGGGACAGACGGAGAGAAAGCTGGGTAGATGAATGGAGATGATGGAGATGTTTCTCTGAGACCAAGAGTTCAGATGAGTTTAGTTTTTTCCAGGTTGTTCCAGATATTTAGTTAAAGGGTCCATGTCTTTATTTATGTGTATGCCTAGATATTTGACAGAAGTTTAACAGAAATATTATGAGTAGTTGACTGACTAGAATTATGAATAGGTAATAATTCACGTTTTTTGAGATTTAATTTTAGTCCAGTAGGGAGTTGCTTGAAGTTTTTCATAATTATTGTTGTATTTTCAGCCAGCTGGCTGGTAGTTGTTTACTCAATACTATTTACTGATACTGCAGTAAATATTAGAAGTGCCATTGTACCTCCCTGTTTAATGCCCTTATCAATTAAAACCCTTGGGGATGAACATTATGGTAGTAAAATTGAACTATTAGTGTCCTTACAAATTAATTTATTATATCCAAAAAGCGTTTACCAAAACCAAAACAACTCTGAAACATAAATGTTTGCTCATTCATGTGAAAGGATTTAAAAAATCCAAACAGAATAAAGCCATCGTCTACTATTAGGTGGTTTTAATCAAGTAAATAAAATAAACAAGGATACAGTTTTTAAGTTGATACATACATACCACTGTGTACATTTATTAATAACTGTAATATTAGTACTGATAACGGGACAAAAGATGAGGCTCTATGTTACATTTTAAACACGTTTTTCTCTACAGAAAGTGTTTAAATGACTGCACTAACGTCTATCCACTTGCAGGTCGTTATCAAGACTCAGTTTGATTTGCAAGGAAATGCAAATACATGGACTGCTCATGGGAGATTAGTTTTGCTCCACAATTCAAATTCTGGAGAGATAATTTCATGTTTTGGCTCTGAAGTTGAAAAACTTGTCACTCATTTACTTATGTTTAAAAAAATGTGCTTTAAGACTCCTGTTGGTGGAAAGCTTCGTCATGAACGCGTTAGTGATTCTCTGGTTGCAAGCAGAAGCTTGTCCAGGATGTTGATGATGGGATGAACCCTCTCAATGTCAGGCTAACAGGATGAGAGCAGATTAGTTTAGAGCTGACACTGAATAATCCTGAAGGAGCATATGGGAGAAGGACGCATCATGTAACACTAACCCCGGATCACTGGAGGAGCTGAAAGTTGATCTCTACAGACTCCTAGAGGGACAACCAGTAAACATCAGACAGAATTAATGCACACACTTAAAGATGGGACTGCTCTGCATTTATTGCAGAACCTGCAGAACCATCCCAGGGTGGTTGACCCAAGGCAGGACGTGTGATCATGTGAAATGTCTGAGGGCTTAGTGCCTTGCCCATGAGCACATGGACATGTGGCAGAAGGAAGCGGGAATCCAACGTACAGTTTTCTGATTGCAAGACAGCTTGTCTGCCCCCTGATCCAGAGTCGCCCCACTAACAGGAAGTAATTTGTCCTTTTTATCACAAAATGAACAGCAGAGCAGGATATGAAGCTCTGGGCAACAGTTCAGTGTTTATTGTTCATGATGAAGATGAAGAAGCTGAATTTCAAGTGTTGAAAACGTTTTGATCAAATATTGTGTGTCGTGTGGAGGGACAGCTGGTTCACTTTATCACCTCTGTACATCTGGCTTTCAACAACAATCTGGACTCAGAAATAATGAAATAAAAGAACATCTGAAACAATTAGAATATCATAAATAAATCAATGCTTTTTGTTCCTCATCCTCAGAAATTTTATAGATTCATCACACAGTGAAATATTTAAAGCCTGTATTTCTTGTCATTTTGATGATTGTGGCTTACAGAGAATAAAGAAAAGTTAGAATATTGTGAAAAGGTTATAATGTATTTGTAGAAAGTTGAGTGGAAGGATAAAGTGCACCAGGGATAACTGCAGCCTTGAGAGGATTTTCACAAATAATCCATTCAGAAATTTGGGGAAGCTTCACAGGGAGTGGTCTGAGTCTGGAGTCGGAACATCAAGAACCGCTACTTACAGACGGATCCTACACATGTCCTACCTGGGCTGAGGAGACCCAAAACCGGACTGTTACTCAGTGGTCCAAAGTCCTCTTTTCAGATGAAAGTTAACATTACATCTCATTTGGGAATCAAGGTCCCAGAGTCTGAAGTCTAAAGTTTCCACAGTCAGTGGTGGTTTGGGGTGCCATGTCATCTGCTGGTTCTGGTCCACTGGCTTTTCTGAAGTCCACAGTCAACCCAGCCATCTACTAGGACATTTTAGAGCACTTCATGAAGATGCTGATTTCCTTTTCCAGCAGGACCCGTTATCGGCCCACACTGCTAAAGGTACCAAACACTGATCCAGTGACCATGGTGTTACTGGTCTTGATTGGCCAGCAAACTGGGCTGACCAGAACATTATAGAGAATCTATGGAGTTCTATCAAGAGGAAGATGAGAGACTCCAAAACCAACAATGCAGATGACCTGACGGCTGCTATCAAAGCAATCTGGGCTTCCTGAACACCTCAGCAGAACCGCGGGGTGATCAGCTCCATGCCACGCCGCAGTGATGCAGTAATTCATGTAAAAGGAGCCCAGACCAGGTACTGAGTCCATCAGAATGAACACACTTTTCAGAAGGCTATCATTTCTGTTTAAAATAACATTCCAGTTTTCTGAGAAGCTGAATTTTGGGTTTTCATTCTTTGTAAACCAGAATCATCAAAATTAGAAGAAATAAAGGCTGAAATATTTCCCTCTGTGTGGAATGAAATTTATGAGATCTGAGTTTCACTTTCTGACGTGAGGGAAAAGAAATATTGAACTTTTTTTATACTTTTTTAGACCTTTCTGATATACATTATTGGTGAAAAAATGGAGACAAAGTCGTGTATCTGGAGACAACGAGGTCCAAGCATCTCCATTTCTTCAACCATACAGGAAGCAGGTAGAACATTGCAGTGAGACAGTCACAAGACTGGCTGAGTTAGGTCTCTGGAGACCTCACCATGCATAGGTTAATGGGCACCTCCTCCTATCTGTCTCGTCTTTATATTGCTCTAACCCAGTGTGGTAAACTATGATCATTCAATATTCAAACCTAATTATATATTGTATTTATTTATAAGTCTTTCTGTTGACCGTAGCAGAGATGGGCTGAGACAGAAGCTTGAAGTGAAATATTTCATGTCTGACCAACATCCGTGACCGTTATGATCAATCTTGTTACTTCTCTACGTTGTTTCTGGTATAATGAGCTCACATTTTATTCCTTCTTCAACAGATGCTAACAGGAAACACCAAGCAGCAAACATTTCCCTTCATCAGTTAACGTTGAGCTTATGATGGCTGCTCCTGTTTAACAGTTTCTGCAGGACGGATAAAATGTCAAATTTCATCTGTAAAGTTCTGGTTGTTTTTAATGAGAGGAAAACGGTCTGTTAGCTCTGAAATAAACAGGAACCTGGTAAATAAACCAAAATGACCCTGGTTCCCATTGGGTTACGCTTCATGATGAACCAACTCAGAGCACCATCCAACACTGCCCTGAGGTTCAACTTCTTCTAAATAAACCAGGTTTATAAAACCTGTCCGTGTTCAATGATTGAGTCTAATGATAGTATTTATCACAGTCTGTATTTTAAGTTTTCTGGTTTAATCAGAATATCTGTTGGTGTTTTCCAGTGATGATGAGATTATCTGCAGCTGAGGAAGTGAAGAAGCACCTGTCAGGAGTTGTTGGAGGAAACATCATGTTACCAGATCCTCTGCTGGACTTTGGATTTCTTTTAAAAGAAAGAAAGAACATTGCTTTGGTGAAAGACAGAAAACTTCAGATTTTAGAGCAGATTTATGAGAATAAACTTCAGTGGAACAGAAACTCTGGACTCTTTACAATCACAGACCTGCAGAGGAACGACTCAGGAGTTTATAGCATTGACTCTAAAACAGGAAGAGGTTTCTCTTCCACATATAATCTCACAGTTTATGGTGAGTCCCATCGTCTTGGTTCTAATCAGAGCTGATTTGACTTCATTTTAATCTGATATTTGCTGTTCCGGGATCAGAACATTTTTCCAAGGAAAGCTGCTACTATTCAGCAGCTTCTGTTGGATTGTTGTCGAGTAATTATGAGTTTACTGAAAAAGAAATTGTAAAAGGAAGAAAAATGAAAACATGAAACCAATTGTGAGACTGTAAAATGAATAATAAAACTGGGTCTCTGTGGTCAGATCTTCATAGGGAACACTAAAGTACATCTGTGTCCTGGTTTAATTTTTCTCTGATATCATCATCATCATAATTAGAAGAAACATTAAATCTAAATGTCCAATCAGAGCTCAGACTGCTGTCTCTCATTTAGTGGAGAATAAAAACGGATTAAATAAAGACTTTTTAACTAATTTAGGCAAAACTAAAAGCTCAAGCAAACAGAGACCCAGGTTCTAGATGAACTTTCACACCTGCCCAAACAAAGCAGATCAAAACCGCACTGTCTGTGACTGTTGTGGCATACAGTCCAAAGGCCCGGACCCTCCCCAGGCCTGCTGGTGCCACATTCACTCTGTCCACTTTAACTTCTTCAGGAGGGAGGGAGAAAGTTGCTCCAGTCTGATCCTCTTCTGTCTGCATAAGATGTGCTCTCCAGATGAGTCCAGTGTAACGCTCTTCTGGCTCTGGCAACCAGCATGGATTGTTGACCATATCAGTGGGTTTGGGCTTTAGGCCAGAATTCTTCTGAGTTTGGTTCTGGTGGAAACTCTCAACCTGTTGTCTGCAGCAGGCAGGCAGAACCTCTCCCTTTCAGGTCAGGCTGAAGATGAGGCTCTGGTGGTGTGAAGCCGTGGGGATGGCTGAATAAAACACGGTGTGTGTGTGTGTGTGTGTGTGTGTGTGTGTGTGTGTGTGTGTGTAAGAGGCAGATAAACATGGTTTAATACATGGTTCAGATTTTGCACAAACAGAAATATTGTCAGTCAGTTACTTGACCTGTCATCCATTTCTGTCTTTTTTCCCTTCTTCTCTTTTGTCGTTTCTTCAACCCTTTTTAACATTGTAGAGCTGAACACGTTTTAACCCATTCATTGATGCACTCTTTGCTTTTAGTCCATATTTTTACCATAAAATTAAACGTTTCTCCCTGGGGAGGAGGTAACCCCTTAGAGCTCAGCTCCTGTCCCAGAACAACTCTTTCGTTCAGTCTTCTGACAGGACTTTACTGACAGAGCTTGACCACTCTCTCCTTACACGTCTGGTAATGGGGGGAATATTCATTTAAAGCCTGCAGACGTCTCCATAGGAGTCTAGAGCTTTCTGGCACCTTAATCGCCGTCCACCTGGAAAATGCATTTTCTCAGGAGAGCCCAGCTCAACCACGGTGAGTTGGGGGGTGTCTTCACCAGTGGACCACTGTTCACCGCACACAACGAGGTCCGCCTGCTCAGTTCTAAGGTAGAAAATCTTAAATCACTGTCGTCATCAGTAGAAAGCTGTTATTTTAATCCTTTTATACTTTTAATTTTAGGTCTTTTATTATAGTTTGTGCTAATCTTAACAAGCTTATAAGGAAACATAATAATTAAATGTTGCTGATTGAGGATCTCACCACCTCTGAAAACAAAATTAGGTTCTTTCTGGATTCCAGTGCTGAGTCTCCCAGGAACATCGAGTCCTTCTTCCCTTGAACAATAATGGGGATTAAAGCAAGGAAGCTCTTCCCAAGTTGATCAGACCCTCCTTTTGTCGATGTCCTCAGAAGAAAACAGTCAAGGAATCCCATCCTCGTCACAAATTGTTGTAGAAAAAATAGTTTTTACCCAGACAGAGACTGATAATTGTCGCTCAGAATCAGCTTTATTTAACCTTGACAAGGGAGAGCAGTTTTACAGCAACCAGACATGTGTTCAGGAGCCCTGCTAAAACTGTTCTGACCAGACAAAGGTCAGGGAATTTGAACCTTACACAGTGTGGCATACATCATGTGCTCTGGAGAAGGCTGAGGAGCCATCTCTCTAAGACTAAACAGAACCATCTGTCCTGACCCTTGCCAGAGATCAAGTCTGCAACAGAGGAACAACTCAGGGGGTTGAATACTTTATGAGGTCTTACAGAATATCAGTTCATAACCAAGGCATTTAAACATGGCACTAAAATTTTCATCAACATGATCAAAATAGGAAATACAAATATGGAAAACCTGGAAGATTAGTTTTTTGTTCAGAACAAGAACATTCCTTTCGTCTGACAGAACATTTACTTTTAACAGAAGTCTGTGGTTCTTGGCTGAGACGTTTAGAGCACAATGTACCTGTCTGACAGACAGAGGCAGCATGTGGAGGGGATCCATACCAGTGGTGATGTTAAGAGCAGATAAACAGGAGCTGGTTTGGAGGTGATGAACAGTAGGTGGATGAGGAGCAACAGGTGCTGAAGGTGAAGAGATTTCTACTGTAACTGCAGAGCAGCAGCTGGCAAAGCTTTGCCACAACAAGAAATATATATCTTTTAAACTATGTTAGAGGTGTTTGCATAAAACGTCTCTGTTCCTCTGATTATATTCCTGATCTCCAACATTTATTTGCAGATTCTGCTCCGACTCCTGCAGTAGAAACCCTGAATGTGAGCTCTGACAGCTGCTGGTTGCTCTGCTCTGTGGACAAACTGACAGCTCTGCTGTGGTACAGAGACGAGGAGATACAGAACCAGAACAGTTCTGCCTTGTCCTTACCCATCACTGTCTACAAACAGGACAGAGACTCATCTTATAGATGTGTAGCAGCCAACCCTGCAGAAAACAAGACTCTTCATGTTAATGTGACGACATCCTATGAATTCAACAGCACAGAAGGTCCTGATAATCACAGAATTTGTAAGTTTCATTGTAATAACTATTATAATAGGGCTGCACAATTTCAGGAAAACATTTGTGATACTTTGACTAAAAAAACATGATGATTTGGATTAACCAACATTTTCCTAATTTTCTCCTGATTTTGCATCATCACAGCGTCCACAACACTCGCCCTGAGCTTTAGCATCTCTGCTACCAAAATTAATCATCGGGTTTGGGAATCCAGGGCAGTTATAGTTTATCCACCTGGACAGATTTATCATTAGTATGATTTATAATATCCAATTAAAGTAGCATCCCAGCATTACTCTGATTGCCATGTTGACACATTGGTAGATGATTGTGATTTGATGGATCATGCAGCTTTGATTACAGATATGATTTGCACATTTAAAAAACTGTTATTAATACTTCACAATGTTTTATGTGGTTTTGATAGACTGGACTGTAATACCAGTTGTCATCGGGCTTTTGATCGTTGCTGTAATGGTCGTCTGGATGATCAAGCAGAGGCCTCCAGAGAGAAAGAAGAAAATCAGACAAACACAAGGCAAATATTTACTTTTATTTTATTTATTGTTATTTAAGCTCAATTTATTAGATTTTTATTATCCTCTAATTAATATAAACATCTTCATTTCTTTCTTTTGACTCCGTTTAATAGATTTGCATCCTTATGAATGTGGCGGTGTGTTTTTGCAGACAGCGCTCTGTAGCGCCACCTGAAGGTTAATGTTTAAACCATTTGTGTCCAGGATGTGTGGGGTCTGCAGAGATGTTAGCTGCCCTCTTCCTAAACCTGTATAAGTCCAGAAAGCCTCATAAAATTGCTTTATACTGTTTGCCTTTTTGTTCTTGGAAGATGTTGAATTTGTTCAAGTTTGTTAAAAAATTTAACTATATTATCCTATAATTTCTTCTGGTTATAATTTTTAACCAGAATGTTTCACTTACTGGACACTCAGCTGTAGTTTCAGAGAAATATTATTTTTCATCCCTTGCATAACAGCAGCTTAATAAGACAACGTTGTGCATGGATCAAACCAAGCAATAGCTCTGTCCTTTTTAATGTATCAGAGTATTACTCTGACTTATTCAGTCAGCTGCTTCCTGCTTAGAGACCAAGAATATCCCAAAGGTCAACCTCCCGCTTACCTTGAACAATGTAATTCTATCAATCCAACAGCCTATTGCTGCAGCAGGAATAAAGGATGGATGTAAATATTTACTCTCCAACAAAGTAAAGCAGAAATGCTGTGCAGGTTAAATCCACACAAACACAGTTACACCATCCATGTATACTAAGGGTGTAGCCAGGATGACTGTATATAAAAATCCCTTTACAACTGCAGGATCTGACCAAAGCGCTTAACAACAAAAAATATTAAAATAAATGAACAAGACATTAGAATATAAAACAAATAAAATGATTAAAAGTAAAAACAAATCCAAGTACAAGAAGCAACAAGAAAATACGTCTTAGACAGGAAGAAAATAAAAATAAATACAAATGAAGAACTTATACCAAAAGCCAAAGAGAAGATGTGGGTTTTAACAGCAGGTTTAAAAATGGTTAATGAAGAGGTTTTTCTTATTAGCAGCAGCAAAGTGCTCCATAGTTTGGAAGCTGCAACAGCAAAAGCCTGATCTCCCCTGAGGGTCCACCACTGACATTAGATAAATACTTTCTATTTGCATGTTTCACAGCTGCTTGATAACGATGCCAACGGTCCTGCGATATCTGAAATGACTTCGCTTTTTAGTGCAGCTTCCAGTGTCGCACCAGTTCCTCCACAACAGGAACTAGTTCTTAACTCTGTTCAGCCAGGGCAAAAAGAATTGATTGGCGTTCATGGTTCACCACCTCAATATTCTGAACAAAGTTCACAGGCCCAACCTGAACTAGTTCTGGTTTATGTATCGTAGTTTGACTGAAATACAGAAAATAAAGGGATAAAATCTGGTTTTGAACCTGAACAGATGCAGAATGTTTATGTACTAAAGTAGGTGCCCAAATGTTACAGACTCTCGCGTCCGAGGATTCGACATGTAGCATATCTGGAATGAGGTGCTTTTATATCACTAACTGTATGTGCTCTCTTTCAGACTCTAACCTTGAAAACTAGCTGGATGGATGGATGGATGGATGGATGGATGGATGGATGGATGGATGGATGGATGGATGGATGGATGGATGATGGATGGATGGATG